>NC_046604.1:3778898-3826036 GCF_011750605.1 Drosophila busckii
TAATTCACGAAATTGTTTCAAACGTCAAGCGTCCAACTTTGGACTTGTTGATGCAACAGTTGCGACTGCATTTGGAGCGACGCTTCATTCAACAGACGACTCAGTCGGTTCATTCATTGGAAAAACTGTGAAAAACTCAATCAATACCGTGCATGCCGATGCGTTGCTAAATTACCTTGTTTATCCGAAATTTTCCAGCGACACTAGACTGGCCAAAATCTGCGCAAGCGGAGCGCCCGTTTTGGCCAGCAATAAATTACGCACGATTCGCTGCGCTGCGCTGCGGTTCGAATCGAATCGAATCGAAACGGTTTGGGTTAAGCGGGTCCCACAGCTCGCTCGCTCGCCGGCTGCTGCTAATGAGCACTTTTGGCATTTGGCCTGGCTTAAATATTTGCACGAGCCAGCCAGCGGCAGCAGTGTCTATAATAAGCCTTAAGATTCAGCATTGAGCATTGAATTTATGGTTTTCTTCTGCTGTTTCTCCTTCAAATTTTATTTAGCAGCGTTTTGGGCGTTGCGCCTGCCTATCGACAGCCAACAGCCAACAGCCAACAGCAGTTAATTAATTGCGAATAATAAATTTATGACAGATTTTCGAATTTCGTAGCTGCCGCTACTGCCAGACTCTCTGCTGCTGGGCTGGTTAATAGTAACGGTTAATGTTGTAACGCTAGATGGGATAACAGCAAAAATATGAAAAACTGTGCAACGCCTAAATAGGCCAACATATTTTTAATTAAAGCATTTGTACGCTTGCGCGCTTGCAACAATTTGTGGGTGTAGGTTGAGCAAACGCAACATGACGTGGCAGCAACAAGTGGCCACAGAATTTACGACGTGCCTACCAAATTTTATTTATTAACAAAAATGTTTGCGCGCACATATTTTAGTTTAGTCAGTTGATTTAGTTTTAGTTTTGCAAATAACTTAAAAGCGCTTCCGCTGCTGCTCTTGATTTATTTCTTCATAAACTTAAACTTTCACACAATAAAACATCTCAAGGTTTCACTCGAGCGCCAAATAAAGCTTTTTGCGTTTTCATTTGCTGTAAATTAATCAAGTTTATGTGCCCATTTCCAGCTTAATTTAGGTATTAGCCAAAGATTTTTGCATTAACAATGTTTTTCTTTTCTTTTGTTTTTTTAATTTCAGGTAAGCTGACGCTAATACGCTGTGAGAAAAATTGTGTCTAGTGTTTCATGCAAAGGCGCCGCCCTTTTGCTTAATTTCTGCACCAGGTGAGCGACTCCAGAACGTTGAGGGCGTTGTATTTAGAGTCACGCCAGCACCTAAAGTCCAGTTGCTGCCATTTTCTGCAGCCATCTCTTTCGCTCTTCCTGTGTGTAGAGCGATCAAGTTTGTTTTGTTATTGTCTTTTGCTTATTTTCGCTACTTTACATTCTCATATTATACTCATACTTACTTTCCTTGCGGCCTGTCGAATGCTACTGATTGCCTGTAGTAGACTCTGCCCCTCGCTCTTGCCTGTGGCCAGCACTTTTGGTTGGCCATTTTGACAGCAGCAGCAGCAGCATGTCAGAGCGGGCGGCAGTCAGCTAGCGGCAGCAGCAAGTTTCTTCTGTTGCTGATGATGATGATGATGACGTGACTGAGACACTGACGCCAAGCTGTAGCTTGGCTACCAACTCCAATGATGGCTGCTGTCACAGTTGTCTTTGTTCTCATGGCAGTTGTTGTTGCTGTTGCTGCTGCTGTTAGTTTTTGTAGAGACTCAAGAGTGGCTGAGTGGCTTCTTTGGGGGTAGCAGTTGGCTGTTGGTCATCAAGTTATTATTTTTGTCCTCAATTGGGCAGCAGCAGCAAATTCAAACCAATTCAAGTTTGTGTCTTAAGTCTTTTGCTTGGTTGCTGTGATTGATAAAAATCACTATGCAATAGTTACAATTAGCAGCATTAGTAAAATTATAGTTTACAAGTTCAAGTTTGTGTTCCTTAAGTCTTTTGTTTTGTACTCGGCAATTGAATAAATATCTATGGAGAATTGAAAAATGATAAATGTAGCTGAATTTTAAAACTAACAGTGAACAACAAGTACTTGGCAAAGCAAGTTTGTGTCCTAAGTCTTTTGTTTTGTAGCTCGGCAATTGAATAAATATCTATGCAGACTTCGAAAAATAAAAATTTAGGAGAATATTAAAACTAACAGCAAATAGTTAGCGATGCAGTTTGTGTCCTAAGTCTTTTGTTTTGAATTGAATAAATAACTATAGGCTATGAAATCTGTAAAAATAGTTGAACTTTTAGTGAACAACAAATATTTAGCAATGCAAGTTTGTGTTCTAAGTCTTTTGTTTTGCAAAAAATTTCTATGCAGACTATGCTATAATTAAATAGCGAAAACTTGAACTTCTTCATGGCTTTTCTAAAATTTCTCCAACGTAATAAAAATGTTGAGTTTAATTACCGCGACTATTGTTATTATTTGCAAACTTTTAATTTGCAAGCGTCCACCGCTGTCTTTGCTGCATTGCTGGGCGAAGTGTTCCCGCTGCGCTTTGTAATTACATACGGCAATATTTTTGCATGCTGTCTGGCTGGGGCAACAATGGTGTGGTGTGGTGTGGTGGACCCCTTCGGTACTTTGGGACAGCTACAAGACAGAGCACCTAAATGGCTAAATGTTTGCTGCCCAAAATGGCAAATTCTAACAGATTTTCTTAACAAAAAACTCTTGTGAATGCAGCCAGCTATGGTACTTCGGCATTTTACCCTTTTACGCTGCGCCAGCAACAGCAGCAGCAACAGCAACAACAACAAATGGCAGACAGAGCTACAAAGGGAATCAGTGGTAGTTGGCTGACCAATTGGGCGTGGGCTTGGGCTTGGGTTTGGGCTGGAGCTTGGGACTGGCTTGCAACAGTTGGACTTGGGGCTGCCCACCAGCATTAGTTGCAGCCTCATTAGCGTTAACTAAATCACTTTGCGCACTTTGGCGCTTATCACAACCGGGAAATGGCCGAAGCTGAAGCTGAAGCGCAGCTTGGCTGGCATTAATTTCTAAATTAATTTAAAACATTGATTGACAGACAGACAGAACTTGGTCGACCAGTTCAAGGTGTCGCCTCATTTAAATGGCGCAACTCTCCTCCTCAGCCCTCACCCCACACCCCACACCCCACTCTGTGGCTGCCACGTCAGCACGCTTCAATGCCGGTTAGTTTGCCGCATGATTGATGCCTGTTTTGCGTGTCGTTGGCTTTCCAACTGCCCATGTTGTCTTTTGTCTTGTTCTTTGGCTTCATTGCATGCCTGCGGCGGCAAGGCCATAGACACACACACACACACACACACACGAGTTACAGTTAGAATCTATATCGAGTTGTGCTTGTTGCGACAACTGTCGGCGTTGCTGGATTGTCACCACACCACACTGGACAGCACAGACGGCCGCCCAACTGCTGCTGCTGCAGCACAAAAGCAAAATGCGAAGCCACAACTTTTACTTCTAATGTTGATTATAACAAGATATAGTTGGGTTGGGGGGGGTTGGAGTTGGGTCGATTTGTGGGCTCGTTACGCGCAATAGTTTAATATATTTTCGCTTATTTTCCGCTGAAAAACGCACTTGACTAACATAAATTTTTGCATTGTTTTGTTTGTGGCAGCCACAGCAACAGCCAGAGCCAAAGCCAGAGCCACAGCGTGGCAAGTGGCAGAGGCTAAGGCAGAGGTTGAGGTTGCTGTTGCTGTTGCTGTTGTGGTTGCATCTGCCTGTTGCTGCTCGAAACTGGAAGTGGCTGTGGCTTGTTTGCAGTCGCTGCTGCTGTTGTTGTTGTTGTTGCTGTTTGCTGCCATTGTTGTTGTCAGTGTCAGTTGCCATGGCCAGAGCACGTTGTTTGTTGTTGCATTTACATTTTTGGTGTCGATTCAATTAGTAAATATAACCAAAAGCAAACAGACAAACACATGAGCAAATGCTGAACGCCGCTGCTGCTGCTGCGGCTGCTGCAGTTGCAGTTGGAGAAACCTGAACATTGTTGACCATGCTCATGCCTAAATAGCCACAAAGGCAATGCGAGGCCTGCCAGCTGGCCAGCTAAGGGAAGGGGCAAGGGGGAAGCGCAGCAGCAGCAACAACAACAAAAATACATTGCTGATAAATCTTGGGGGCAGCAGCAGCAGCAGTAACTTGGGCCAAAGCGACTTCCTGCTGGCAACAACTTGTAGCCATATGCATGTATGTGTGTGTGTGTGTGTTTCGAGTGTGTGTGCAAATTAAATTGCACGCTAATGAAGTGCGGCCCGTGCAGCATTAGTTTGCCCACAAGTTGCCCACAACGCCCCACAAGCGCTCAGGCCCAGTTGCTGGCTGGCAATTTTAGCAACTGCAACTGCAACTGCACCTACAACCAGCAACAGCAACAGCTGCTAGCAACATAATGGCTTCATTTCTAGCCACAATCGACAATATGACACAAATTGCCAGCAACATGAAAATTGGACAGCTCTTTGGGTCGCGATTGGTCATGATTCACATGGCTGCAGCCAGCGACCATTAAATGGCAATAAATACATTTAAAGTGTGAGGCTGCTATCACTTGACTCTGACCTGTCATGCCGCCGCACTTGCCTCCCCCCCACTACCCCCAACAGCAGCAGCAGCGGCAGCAACTTCAGCGGCGTGAGACAGAAATGCCGTGAACAGCTTTTGACATTTAAGCGGGCAAAGACGCCGCCTGCATCACCACACACACACACACACCTAAAACACACACACACGACTTTTTAATGTTTGGTTACATGGCTAGATTTTGATTAGAAGGTGAAATAATGATGTTAACCTCCTTTGTGTGGTTGTTGCTGCAATGTTGCAGCAATTGTTGCAGCAGTTGTTGCTTTTTTGCCGCTTGACTGCGTTTTCATGTAAAGTCAGCTACACTGCAAAAAAAATAAGTTGAATATATAAGCAGTTATCATATATTGTGTGCTGAGTTTTAAATTAAATGCAAGTCAATTTATTTTTTAATTTATTTAGTGCGAAGCAGCAGCTGTTGGAACTTTATGCATTGAAGCGCTTAAAAAAATTCAAATAATAAGTTACCTTTGCTCATTATAATTGCATTAATTTGTAGCATATTTTGTTAAGAAAATATAAAGACAGCAGCAATAGTTAAGGCATGAGCTATAAAAACTCAAAGCAACTCAGAGAAATGCAATGAAAAAAATATTGAAAATAAATATGCAACTAAAATTGTATAGCAACATTTAAAATATAGAAAAAATATAACAACAAAATTGATAAGACATAAAAATAAAGATTGTTAAGCAATATTTGTAACTAACTTTAGAGCTAAACAAAATGTTTAAGTCTTAACTGTTGCTTGTTGCTGCTGAGTGTAATTTTTAGCCAAAAATTATGGCTATTGTTGTTATGCTTGCTGCTGTTGTTGTTGTTGTTGCGGATAAACGGGGCCGGGTTAGAGTTGATTTCTGCACATTGCATTTTAAATATGAACATTTTTGTCGCAGACGGACAACAGGCAAAGTGCAAGCAGCCCGCAGCAGCAGCAGCAGCGGCTCGAACAACAGCAACAGCTTTCAACATGCGGCAGCAACATGCTGCTTTTGTCGCCATAGCCTGATGTTGCTGCTGCTGCCAAGGAGTTAAATATTTTCAGGCGAAAACAAGAGGCAAATATTGGCCATGGCCATGAAGCTTGGGCAGAAGTGCAAGACAATCAGCGCGAGTTGGCGCGAGGGCCCAAAGCTCAGATGATTTACTGTCCAGTTAGGTTTGCGCACATAAATTCACCTGCGTTGACAGTCACAAGAAAAGCGAAAGGAAATTGCAAAAGGCTGCGATACAGATACAGATACTGAATGCTGAATGCTGAATCAAGAAGCGGCAGCCAAGTATTTGAATTGAATTAAGCGTCGAGCGACTCGAGTGGAGTAAACGAACTTTAAATACTCTTTACATATATTTGCAGTTGAATGGGAATTGTCTGTGCAGTTTTTATGCAAACGACTCGTGCCCGCTGCTGTGATTGACTCATGAAAGGGTCGCATCTAATTCAAACGAAATGTGATTAAAATCGTGCACAGCTCGCCCCGCTCGCCCCGCTCGCCCCGCTCTGGCCGCTTCTTAGGCTTGCGGCTTATTGGCTGCTGCTGCAGCTTTTGTGATGTCATTATATTGAAGAATGGCAGCCAGCGGCAGACATTGACATTGAAAGAGTTCCATAGTCTCCAAAAAGAAACCAAGGAGCAGAGCAGCAGCTAAGGACAACACACAGAGCTCCATTGAAAGCCTAAAGAGCAGCTAAGTTGGCCCTTTTTCGTATCCATCGCGTTGTCGCTACCTGTGTGTGTGACTGACTGAATGTCCATGTGGGTCGCTTGCTCTTGTTCTTGCTGTTGTTGCTCTTATTGTGGCTGCCACTGCCAAGCTAATCGCTGCAAAAGGCGCGCTGAATGCTAAATGCAAAAACCAGAGCAGCCGCAGCTACAGCTCAGCTCAGCTCAGTAGACTGCAGAGTAGCGGGGGGACAGGGGAAACGGATCAACATCAGCGCAAGAATGGCGGCATTTGCGCTTAAGCCATGGCAATGAATTCATCGTTGACATATCTCGTTAATTTAATTTCTTATCGTAGGGATAGCATCGTCATCGTTCTCGTCCTCGTCCACGTTCTCGCCCATTCTCTCTCTCTCTCTCTCTTTCTTTCTGCTGTGTGTGTCGGAAGCTGCATGGCTGACTGATTTCGGCGGGGACTCAATTCGTATTTAGCCTGGCAGACACTCAAGGGGCAGGGGGCAGTGCAGTCTGGTATGCAAACTAGCTACAAGGATGCGCCTCGCCTCTTAACTTTATGCTGCTCAGAACAAAGACAACGCTTAGGCAAGGGCCGTCTAGTTGGCCCCTTGTGTACATCGGTTGGAGCTACAGTGGGCTAAGCTGCACAGTTGGCAGCTAAAATTTGCGTATAACATTTATGCTCAATATAAATATGAATAATGAAGCAAACTTTTGTTATATATAATGTTATTAAAATTATATTTATGATTAAAATGTATATTCATTTATTTATTTATATTAATATTAATACAATTGTAGATGATTTTTAAACACATGCTAAAAATATAAAATGTAAGAACTTTCTTGCCACTGTGCCTAAGTTTTCGAGCTTGGGCTGAAGCTTCAACTTGGGCTTGGACCTGGGCCTGCTACTATAAATTTTTGTCAACGATTTGTACGCATTGTTTTCATGTTTTGTTCGTTTGCATGCGATGCTCGCTGCTCGCTGCTCGCTGCTTGTTGTTGCTGGGGCACATTGCTTGGCAGATATTTCGCATAACATTTGATTATTATTGTCAATTGTGTGTATTTATGTGGATCGCAGAGTCAAAGTCGGAGTCGGAGTCGCAGTCGGAGCCCTTTGTGGCGTATCTTTTGGCTGCATCTGCAGTATCTTTAGCTTTTGGCATTGCCTAAGGACCTAACGCGCTGACACTTTGGCAGCACAAATGATTTAGCCTTGGCTGTCAATCAATTAGCTGCGCTTCAGCAGTTGCTGAAGTTGCTGATTTAGCGATAAGTAGCAACTGAATATATTTTTTGAAAGTCAGAGCAGCTGCAGCTCCAAGTGCTTTTAATTACTATTTGCTTTTAAAAAAAAGTCAGTCAATTCTAAATGCGCAAAAGCTTTCTTTTGCCCAATTAGCGATAAGCCATCGAGTGGGGCAGCGTACATTAAGCCACATTCGCGCAAATTAACACAAAGTACTTTACGCATTGGGGCCTAACGAAGTGCGCGTACTTTGCCAACGGTTACACCCCACACGCCAAGCTACTTCCGCCCCCGCCCCCCGGACAACCCAACTAAGCGAGCAGCAGCAGCAGAGGACCAAACGTGCAACCTTTTTTGGCTGCGCTGCTAATCGCTGATGCAAGCGTCGCCGTTGATGGTTTTACGCACCAGTCACCAGTCAGTCGTCGTCCTCGTCCTCGTCGTCGTCTGGCTGGACTGCAGTCTGCTGCAGCGTTCAACTGGTGTTGAAAGCAATTTCAAAAATGATGAGTATGATCGAAAAGTTCTGTCTGCCTGGGCTGCGGCTGCTGCTGCTGTTGGCTTTTCGATTTGCTTTCAATATAATTTTAGCCCCGCGCTCCGCGTCTCCGGCAGCGTGCGCGCATAAATATTTTTCGCCAAAGACCCTTTCCCGTCTTGGCTGCGATTGTTGTTGTTGTTGCTGTTGTGGCTCCACCTGGCCTTTTGCCAGGAGAGAAGCCAATAAGCAGTTTTGCTTTATCGCTTATTAAAAATCATTTCGCTCTTCGTATTTCAGCTTCACCTCCAACAGTTCCCTGCAAGCTCCAAAACACATGCCACACCGGCAACTTCATTTATGTTGCACTCAGTTTTTCAGCAGCAGCAGCAAAAGCAACAACAACTTGAGTCTTTGTTATTAACTTTGGCTCACATGTCGATCACTCTTGATGATTTTGTTCAATTTTAGCGCACATGAGAGCGCCGTCTCCATCTTCATCTCCAGCAGCAGCAGCAGCAGCACCGCACCCGCTTTACAACGGCTTCCTACATTCCAAGCGCAGCTGTATGCGTGTGTTCGTGTGTATGTGCGTGTATTAGTGTTGTGATTGGCATCTGTAGCTGAAGCAGAAATATTTATTCAGCCCCCAAAATATGTAATGTTATTTTAGCTGCCGAGTCGAGTCGAGTGAGTGCCCATCAAAGTTGATGACGTGCCGTCGTCAGGCCACAGTCTCTCCAGTTGTAGTTGCTGCAGCAGTTGTCCTCGCTTTCATTCATGCAACATGCAGCAAGCGAGCGAGCGACCAACCGATCGCCTTACTCAATTCAATGCGGCCATTTTAACTGCAGATCTTATTTGTTGCCTTTGCGTCCGCTATGGCAAATTATGGCAAATACACACCTTAACTTATGCCCCCAACTTGCCCCCGCGCAGACCAACAGATAGACAGACAGACAGACAGACAATGGCGCGTAGCCGTAGAGAGGAAGTGGGTTCGGGGTCGCAGCATCATCAACGAACCGCTTTTAATACAACAACAAAGTTTTGTACTTTTCGTTTCGTTTTGCGTTTTTCTTTAGCATTTTTATCGTATTTATTTCTTATTGTTTTCCCTACGTCCAGCGCTTCAGTTCAGTTCAGCATACGATGATTACAAGATCACTTATCTGTCTTCAATAAACTTCAGCGCTGCTGCGGCGGTTGCTGTTATTATTTTTTAATGTAGTTTTTAAGTACCATCAAACACTTGAGAGCTCTCTATATGTGTAGCGAACAGCAACAACAACAACAAGAAGAGCAAGAGCAACAAATAACTATCAAGAGCTACAACAAGTTTGTAGCACTATGAAATTTTGTTTGCTTGATCTCAACTAGATTATACGCCCATTAACAATGGACTTTAAGGCTGCCAAGTAGTTGCAATTGCTATTGTTATACATATGCGCTTGAGTTAAACAAAATGGCGCCGCATTAAGCTTTGAAATTTATGTTAAGCTGCCACAGCTTTGCTATAAATAATTCAATGCTTATGAATTTCAATTTGCTGGCTCATTTAGCTTTGGCCTAGCCCTAGCAATTGCACCTGTGTCCGTGTGTGTGTGCTCAACACTTTCCTTTCAGCTATCAACGTTTTATTGATATGTTTATGCCAAGTGCTGGAGCATGTCAAGACGTCCCTTTTGTTTTTGCTGTGGACCTCAAGTACAGTAATTTAAGCGACCACATGCTTTATGCCAGTTCCAAGACATGCTTGGCCATTTGTTGCCATCATTACCACATAACTCAGCTTTATGGCTTTACTTGCGCACACACACGCAAACTGAAGCTGGCCGGGATTGCCTGCGCACAGTGACGCACTCGTAGCCTTAATCGCGCACTCAATCCACATTCCATCAACATCTCTCTCGCTCGCACGTTGCTGCAATTTTCGTTGTTGCAGCTTATTGCTTTAATAGCAGGCTATAGCTTGGATTCCCTACAGTCCAACTTTAGAGCTAAACTAATAACTGGCAATCTGCGCCCTTTTCAATCTCAATGCACATTTTATGTTCGACTACGAGTTCGACTACTCTAGCCAAGGCTAGTTTCATTTTTTAGTATAAGTTCGGCCAAAAGTTAATTTTTGACGCTAAGCTGCAAGTTATAATTGCCATAATTTTGTTTATAAATATGCTAAGCTTTGTTTATAACCTTTTTGTTTAAGCCACAGCATTCTATTGATCGTCGCTACGCTTCGCTTTGCTGCGCAGTGTTTGGAACATCTGGTCTTTCTGATTTTAATTATATATTGTGACCACTTCACTTCACCACAGTTCAGTTCTCAGTTGGGTCCAAGGCCTGTTGCTGGCTCCTACCTGCGCCAAGAAAAACTAAGATTATTTAGCCTTATATCGTAGTGGGCGTGCCACTAAATAAATTACTTTTCTATACATACATACATTGTATATATATATATATCTATATATTGGACATATGAGTTACCGCGTACGCTTTGCTGAGTTTCCCACACGTGCAGCGCTCACTTGGAGCCGGAAAATTGTTTGCTAAACGCCCTTTCCTGTAACGCTGACTGCAGCAACAGTTGCTGCTGTTGTTGTCGTCGGGGTTTTTTTTTTTTTGTATGCTGCTGTCGCTTGTGGGCTGCTATGGCTTGGCAAACGTTGCTCGTAATTAGCATAAATCACTTCAAAAAAGGCTTCCTTTTTGGCTTGACCAAATTTGTTTTATAGTCTCGCTGGCTCTTTTGGCATTTTGGCATCTCTGACTGGCAGTCTACCCCCAAAAAAACAAACACAACACTCCTGCCCGCCTACACGGGCAGCAGCAGCAACAGTAACAACAACAACAACAACACGACAACGACAAAGTCACGCATCGCTGACCAAAATTGGCACAAACTGCAGCAGCAGATTGGAGGCTGTGTGTGTGTTTTTTTTTCATTTATTTGTTTGTTTAGTTTTTTGGGCAAGCTGCTAAAGTTGAGCAATAAATACCATTTGCATTTGCAACAAGCGCAGTGAATAGAAAGTCGATTATTGTACAATAATTTAATTTAATTGAAAGCTTACAAAATAAAAGAGTTTAGTCGGGTTCACACAGATCCTACAAATGCGGGCAAATCCTTGTACGGCGACCCTTCACTTCAAAAAGAATTTCCATATTTAAATTAAGCGCCGCAACGTTGCTGAAGCGCAGCCAACTTCACGTCGATATAACGCGAGTTATCGTTTGTCTCTAATTTCAAATCAAATTGCAAGCGAGTGCTTATTGCAACTTGAGCTCTTGAGTGGGTGGCGCAGAAAGCGTGCAAAGGCTTCACATCACTTTCCATGTGGTCGTTGCATCAATAAAGACATAAGCGCTGCAGCCCTGCCCCTCAGCCCATTCGTTCCAGCCAAGGCGTGTGAAGTTTCGCACCTTTCAATGCTGCGTCGCTGCTGCCGCCGCCGCTGTCGACTGCGAACTTGTGGCTATGTCTGCATTGGCCAACTGATTTATGTTGACGCCTTATCAGAGCCTCTCAATATTTATTGCAATTTTTATAAATTATTTTTGAAATTTAGCGCTGCGGCACCCTTTGCCAGCCACATGAAGATTTATATGTGAGCAGATGTGAGCATGCAGTCGCTCTCTCTCTCTCTCGCTCTCTCCTGCTTGCAACATGCGCTGCACTATTTGCGATTGCAATTTAATGTTGCACCACATTCACATTCACTTCGCTTGAGAGTTTGTGTTCTCGAGCTGGCAGAAAAGCAAAAAAAAAAGAAAAAGTTCTACATGGAAAAGTAATTCTAACAGTTGTTGCAACCTCGCTGCGCCGCACCGCTGCCAACATTACCAACAAATGGCCACGCAGCTTGTCGTGTTATTAACAATTTTTTAATTTTCCGGTATAGATTTCTGAGCCAACGTAGCGACGTGTACGAGTACGTGTCTGGCTTGGTGGAGAGCTTCGAAGCCGAGTCGAGTCCGATGCTCCACCTTGTCGCTGGCTGTGGCAACAGAGCGACGTCAGCTGCAAATGCAACTGCGTCGACTGCGACTGCAACTTGCATCATCAAAATGCATCTAACAAGGTTGTTAGGTGTTAAATAAGTGTGCTTAAAAAATTTATCTTGTACATTTTCCTCTGTTTGATTTATGTTTGCTCGCCTGCCACAAGAAGTCAAATGAGGCAGGCAGCAGGCTGAGGCTGGGGCTGAGGTTGAGGCCGGGACCGAGAGCGCACTTTTAGTGCTTGTGGCAGCATTTGCAGCTGTCTTGGCCACGGCCACGTTTCAACTTTTGAGTAAAATGCGCCTTTCCCCCAAAAAATAAATAAACAACAAGCATGGCAAACAAACTTTTGCTTTCTAGTCAAAGCTCAAACCATTTGCTATGCTCAGCACTCAGCTAGGCGCATCTAAAGATAAATAAAAATTCCAATACATGCGTGCAACAAGCGAAAGATAGAAAGAGAGAGAGAGAGAGCAGTTCAGTTAGATTTGCATTTGGCCGCCAGCTGGACTTGAGACTGTGGACGCTGCGCTTAACCAAATAACCAAAAAACATGCGAAGCAACAGCAACAACAACAAAAACTCTACGAATGCAACACAGTCTTGTGTTTGTTGTTGTTGCCACCCGCCAATGTCTGCGATGATGAATCGTTGCAACAAAATCGTGAATCGTTGCCCATTTCCTTGGCCAGGCAACGTTTAGAAAAATGCGTTGCACCTCGGTCAAAACTTTATGCCACAAAGAGTCAGAAATGTGTATGTGTGTGTGTGTGCTTATCAATGCCTGCTTATGCAAGCGAGAAATTTGTTATTAAGCTGTAGTTCCGCTTGCTAATTAAGTGCGCGGCACAGCCTACGCGCCGCTTGAAATAAAAATGCAGAGCGACAGGACAGGAAGTTTGACTGCAACTGCGAATTGTGGCATGTGGCATGTGGGCTGCGGTGGCGCATTTATGCGGGTGCGCTTCACAGTTTTGTCGTCTGCCCATGCCAACATTCTAATTGGCCAACAGCCTTTGAGTGCCAGGCTCAGGCCATTAAAGTCGTGTGAGTTGCCAGACAAGCTGCAAATTGTTTGCCACTGCTGCTCAAAGTCTTCCGCCCCAAAAGTGGCAACAACAACAGCGTGCAGTCAACAAAAGCGTAAGTTGTTAACGACATTAACAAAAACAGTTACAAGTCTGGGAAGCAATAGCTACACCAAATTGCAGACGAATAACGAATATGCTTACCAAGCAGCAAATGGAACAAAGCAATGAACATTAAATTAATTTATTACTCTTAATATAATAAAGAAATTTGTATTATATATTTTATATTATAAGTTTATTAGTTTTATATTTTTAATTTGCCAGCATTATAGTCTTCATCTAAGCGATTTCAATTTATAATTACTGCACTTAGTTAGTTAGTGTATAATGCTTAGTTTTTGCTTTAATGCGCAGCTCATTTCCCGTACATCGCTGACTTTTTAATAAAGCGCTTTAATGGCCAACAGCAGCAGCTGCTGTTGCTGCTGCGTTTTTGCTGTTGTTGGGCACCAAAACTGGCGAAAACAAAACTAGGAAATTGTCAATGAATTGGCCATGCAGTCGCACTTGCCAATCGCTGTTAGATGGCCATAACAGCTTGAGCCAGCGCCTGACGCTATCGCAGCGTCTCCATCTTGCAGCTGAAACTAGAGCAAGTGGGCCACACACCACGGCCGTCCAGCAGGCCACAGCTGGCACAGAAAGCAAACTCTGGACTCGAACTGAGCTGAGTTGAGTTTATGCTTGGGCCTTTAACTAAAAGGCCTGCGATAAAAATCACAGCAACCCTTCGCAGCCTGCAGAGACTCGTTGCAGTTGCCTGCGTACCACGCATTCAATTTCATCCGCCCACAATGTGGCATGTTCGTTGCTTCGGTCGTTCGATCGTTGCGCTTGCAACGTTTTCTCTAGGCCAATAACAATCATAGTCTCGACTTTTTTGTGTTTTGAATTTTTGCATAAATTCTGAACGCGCGCGCGCGCACACACACACACACACAGAAAGTGGCACTCGGCCCTGGCGTGGCGCGGCTGTCCCAACGGTATTCCCAGTGCTGCGGCGACGCAAGAAATTGCAAATTGAAAATGTGAAGAAGAGCGCATAAATTTATTGAGATTGTGTAAATATTTGCACAGAATTGAATGGGCGCAAATAAAAAATTGCAGCTAGTACGTGCTTAAGCTCAGGCTCCCGGAAATTGCCAACTGCATAAATTGGCCAACACCAAACGCCAAAAAAGAAAATGGCCGAGCAAATGTCTCTATAAATAAGGCGCACAATTATTAAGTTTTTATTAGTTAATTTTTTATTTTCGCTTACTTTCAGTTTCAGTTTTTTTTCGCTATGCTGGGCAGGCGTTTAGAGTTTCAGTTTCGGTTTCGTTGATAAATGTGCGCCGCGACACGTAAAGTGGCCAGGACAGGAGCTGGCAAGTGCCGTGGCGAACTAACGGTACTCCAGCGACTGAAGTCCATACCATAAGTTAATCAAAAGTTCAAGTTTTGCCTCGTTGCGCTCGTTGTTTCTGCATTTTGAATTTGCGTAATTTAAAGCAATTCCTGTTATAGGCGACGCGACGCACCCACACGCCCACCCCGCTGCCGCCGTTGCGTCGCTGGAGCAGCTAGCGGGGCCAATTGTCGCATAAATCAAACCACAAAGTGGCCACAGAGCCGGAATCAAGCAAAAGCCAGCAATTCCCCAAATAGTGCAACTCAACAAAAAAAAGCTGCACTGCGAGAAATTTTATGAGGCAAAGGAAGTTACAAATGTTAGCGAAAGAGCATAGAATATGCTTTGATGTTAGACAGTTTAGACTAAATAGAGATTAGAGTTTCATTTTAGCCTTTTCTCAATTAGAATCCAACTTAGAAACAGGACAGCGCTTAGCCTTATTTAAATCAAATAGATATTGCTTTCTTATTAATATAATCATACAAAAAGCCTATGCAGCTCATTGGTAACTCTCTATGTATTTAATATGTCCTGAAATCTGTCCTTATCTTTATTCGAGATAAATAGGGAACTTGACACTCTTCTTGTATTTTGTTTAATCGAAAGAAATTACAGACTGAGAAAATTAGGGAAATTAAAAATGTTAGCAAACGAGATTAGAATCTTCTTTGCTTTTAGACACTTTAGTCTAAATAGAGATCAGTGTTGCCATTTTAGCCTTTCCCCAATTGTAATCGATTTAGAAATATAATTATTCAAAAAACTTAAGCAGCTCATTGGTATCTCTTTATATATATACAATCTATCCTTAACTCTATTAGAGCTAAAGAGGGAACTTGGCACTCTTCTCTGTATTGTTTTTATCCTTTGAACTGCTGCTCATTTCGTTCAGTGTAGCGACTGTCAAATTGTGGAACTCATTGCCAGCACTTAGCAATAAAACTGTGGACTCTGTGTGAGCAAGTTCCACATATAAATGGCTCGTTGTCTCGCTGCATATGCGCAGCAAATTATTTATGCGATTTTAAATATCGATTTTGTTGATTTTTTGTCAGGGATTTTATGCCATGTCCATGGCAGGTGGTGGGTCGCCGTCGCCGTCGCAGCAAAGTGGAGCTTTGAGTTAGGCGATAAGCCATGCTAGCAAATTAATTATGACTGTATGTGTGTGTGTGTGTGTCTCGCTGTCTGCCCCACGTAGTTGCAAATTGAATTTCACTTGCTGCTGCTGCTTGCAGTTTTGTTGTTGTTTATTTGAAATATTTGTTGCCATTAGGCAGCCAATTTTTTTTCACTTAAAAGCATTATGCAAACTTTGCAATTAAGTTGCCCAACTATGCGGCAGCAGCAACAAGCCCCGAAGGCAGCTGTTGCTCTGATTTATGTTTGGATGTCATTGACGTTGCAAGAGGCGTGTTAACTGACAAATATTTTAGTCTAAACTGCGAGTTAATTAGCTGCTAACAAAGCAGCTGACAAAGTTCAATGGCCCGAGTCGGGGGTCAGTGGTCATTTTTATAGATTTCTTGCTGTTGCTGTTGCTGACCACAACCGCAAATATCAATTTTATTGTCTGGCAGTGAAACTCAATCAAAATCAGCTTCTTCGCATCAACCGCAAGAACAAATGTGCAATGCATAATGAAAATGTAAGATTACAACAACCGCAGAGGCAACTACAACCGAGGCAAGATCACTTTCACTGGAGGCAGGCAGCATCAGCAGCATCAGCAGCATTGTTGTTGTCACAGCTTATGAGTGACTGCAACTAGCTAAAGTAAAATAATTTTATATTGTTGCTGTTGCTGTTGCTGTTGTTGTTGCTGCTGTTCTTGTAGCTGGCACAGCTGCTGCTGGCGGGCATAAATTGGTTTGGGCTTTATATTAATGCAAATATCTGTTTGGGGTCTGCTGCGTTGGCGACCCCCCGCCGTCGCCATTCCCCATCCCCATGCATTGCCAGCCTGCGTCCCCGTTCCCATAGACTTCACAGCCTCCATGGCGATGGCTATGCCGATTGTCTCGCTGGTCAGCGCGCGCACAACACGTACAAATATTATTTCTGTTTTTCCTTTTTTCATTTTTTTTTTGCGTTTGTATTTTATTTGGCGCTTTCCGTTAGCTTCATGGGGCTTGTTACAAACGAGTTACAAACACCTGTCATTACTATGGCAAATGGTGCTGGTGGTGGCTGCATATTGCCAGAGCAATGAGTTTTTGGCCAGAATTGCATAAGCGACGGCGGCGTCGCAGCGTTTTATTGTGAGTTGTTTATGAAAATGATAAGCAGACGCGATTTATGACCAGCAACAATCACAACAGCAACAGCAGCAGCAACAACAGCAAGGCTTTGATTTTAATTGGGACGCGCTGCATTGTGGGAGTGCAAAACAAAAGACTTGGGCAACGAACTTTGCTGCTTATGCAATGCTGCTGCTGGTCTGGCTAATGACGGAAATATGCACAGCTCGCCAATAAACCATATTTTCAATTAGCTGACCAGCAAGAAGCGCAATAACTGGCACAACTAGGCCAGGCCTAAAAGCCGAGCCGAGCCAAAGTGGTTCACAGCCCGGTTAGACAACTCGCTCTGCCGCTCTCTTGCGCTCGCTGTTGCTGTTGCTGTCGTTGCTATAAAGATGCAACCAAATAGTTTTTGACAGTCTGCAATTGGCCGCGAAATTATGTCCGCTGCTCATGGTGGGCTCCAGGCCCAAAGCGCATACGCACATCAAGTTGACAAGTGGAGCGCGCGCTAATTGATCATTGAAATATTTGAGATAAAGTCAAGCAAATTAAATGAGCGCGGGCAGCGCTGAACTCAGCGCTTCTAGCACTTGAACTCAGGCAACAACAGCAGAGGAAAAAAAATAGATGTAGACACGCGAAACGCTGGCAACTCTTCAAGCACGTAGCCATTTCTCAAAAGCTGCGCAAAGCGGCAGGTAAATCATCCACATCTGCCGGAAATTGCATAAAAATATGCAAGGCTGCGTCGACTCAAGCAACAACAGCAACAACTGCAGCAGCAGCAGCGATAAGTTGCACTACGGCCTCTCATGTCAATGGCCAGGCCTCGCCTCCTTGCGCTAGAGCGAGAGAAAGGGAAGCTGCTAGAGTATGCCACAAGGCAGAGACATGTACGCGGCTTATCAGCGCGATAAAGCGCAGCTAAAAGACACGACCGACATTTGGCCAACTTTTATTATTAGCCAAGGTGTTAATCAAGCAGCGTCCGCCACGACGAGCAGCTCAGCTTCGAGCTCTCAGTGGTTCGTTCAACTGTTTGCCTGCTAGAATTTCTTTGGGTTACGTTTTTTTTTTTGGTTGCTTCATACGATAAATAAGGTAATTGAATGAAATTACTTTTGACAGCTTATTTGCATACATCAACAGCAACTCGCAGCTGGAGTTGGCAGCATGAAGTTTTGAAGCCGAAGCCTTGTTAGGCCATAATTGGTCAACAGCAGCAGCAGCAGCTCCTCAGCGAGTGTGAGAAGTGCGTGCTGGCAAAGATGAATAACTTGCAGTCGTCGTCGTCGTCGTCGTTGGCGACGACAACTAAAATTTCTGTGCAAGCAACTTGAATTGATTTCTTTTTTCTTTGTTGTGTTTGTCTTTTTTTGGGGGCACTTACTTGCACTTCTGTTTGCCCGCATTGTTGTCCGCTCAGCAATTGTCCATTTGATTTGCCTTTCACTGTTTGGCTGCAGCTGTCCCCAAGCCAATCCCGTAAACAAGCCCACGAGGCGTCTCAGCGCTGAACGCGACTCATCATTGCGCCAATTTTCGTGTGGGCGTTGATTCGTTAATACAAGCAGCAGACAGCTAAGGGCTTACACTGAGAGAAAAGCATAAACAAAAAATCAAACAGCTTTAAGTTAGCTTAGCTTGCTCTAGAGCTTTAAATGTTTAAATGTGAGAACTTTTTCTTTTTCTATGCTAATTTCTCGCTGTGTACTATTGCACAAGAGTGCCATGCTACTGACAGATAAAATTGGCGATCTGCTTGGCTTGACGACATCGACAACAGCAATTTCGCTAGGGTTAAACGAGTTTAAACTTTTGTTAAGCAAGCCTAATGAAACTCTTTAGTCAACAAGAGCTACAACCAGCCCAGGCGCAGGCTCAGACTCAGACTCAGGGCAACCCAAGCCAAGTCGTTGGCAATCTAAGCAGATCTTTTGCTTACTTGCTACCCAACGAAGCCTTTTTGGCTTACAAAAAATGTAATTAGCGCAGAAATTGAATGTGAGAGCACCAGACCAGCGCCAACAACAGACTGGTTGCCTGCTGCTGTTTTGTTGTTGTTGTTGCTGCATGTTTTGTTGTTTGCTTTTAAATGCATATTAGCTGCAGCAGTTGCATTGGCAACTCGTTTAGCAGTTAGTTGTGACTGCGATTTTCACTATTTAAAGTGAAATAATGACAGTTTTAATTGCAGACGTAGCCATCTCGCTCTCGCTCTCTCGCTCTCTTGTTCGTTGGCGTCAAAATGCCAGAACACGAGTTGAGCTCTGAGCTGAGGCTGAGCGCTGAGGGCTGAGTTGAGCTGCAGTCTATTTATAGTGTGGCCTACGTTTGGGCCTGGGCCAGACAGCGTGTCCCAGCGACAAGGGACAAAAATGCAAAACGTTGATTACGCCAAATGCCAACTAATTGGCAGCCATTAAGCTTGGGTCAATGCTCCGCTCTCTCTCTCTATCTCTCTCGCTGGGCCCGAAACTTAACAAGCAAAGGTTTATTTGCCTTTTTTTTTGTGGTTTTTCTTTTCGTAAACTTAAGTTGACATTCGCTTGATATGCGCAAGCAGCGTGGAGTGTTGCAAATTAAACTTTAAGTCGCCTGGGCCGGCGCGATAAGCTGCGTAACGTAAAATTAAATATCGAAAATTTTGACAACTTCATTTAACTAATGTGATGCGTTTGCTTTGCCTTTGCAGGTTTCTGCCAGCGATCCGGACTGCGGCGTCAATGCCATGGTCAACTATACGCTGGGCGAGGGCTTCAAGCATCTGCTGGAGTTCGAGGTGCGTCCCAGCTCGGGCGAGATCTGCATTGCCGGCGAGCTGGACTACGAGCGACGCAGCAGCTACGAATTCCCAGTGCTGGCCACGGATCGTGGCGGGCTCAGCACCACGGCCATGATCAAGCTGCAGCTGCTGGACGTCAACGATAATCGACCCGTGTTCTATCCAAGGGAATACAATGTGAGCTTGCGTGAGGCCAGCCCAAGCACAGCCACAGCCACGCCCATTGTAGCTGTTGTGGCTACGGATGCGGATGCTGGTGACTTTGGCAAGGTCTTCTATCGCATTGTGGCCGGCAATGAGGCGGGCATCTTTCGCATTGAGCGCAGCAGCGGTGAAATCTTCGTAGTGCGTCCCGATTTGCTCTCCGTGCGCACCCAGCCGCGCCACATGCTCAACATCTCGGCCACGGATGGCGGCGGATTGCGCACCAGCTCGGATGCAGTCGTCTTTCTCAGCATCATCGATGCCATGCAGCGTCCGCCCATATTCGAGAAAGCGCGTTACAATTATTACGTGAAGGAGGACATGCCACGCGGTACCGTTGTGGGCACGGTTACAGCCACCAGCAGTGACTCGGGTAAGTTTTTTGTGTTTGCTTGTTCGGTTGGTGGGTCAAGTCCAGTGGCGGCCACCGTCGCGACGGTTTTGTATTCGATTGCATTCATTAGCTCAGTGAGCTGGAAAACAAAATATGCGCATATGATGGACAGACGCACAAACGGACGGACGGACGGACGAAGCAGCGAAGCAAGCCAACAAAAATTAAAATAAAATTTGTTCATGCTACAAAAAAGCGAAACAAAAACGAAAACCAAATTTTTGGCAACACAATGTTGCCACTAGTGATGGACATGAAATTAGCTTTGTCAACTCTAAATTTTTGAATTAAATTTCTTTTAGTTTTTTTCAAAGTTATAAAAGATTTTTCTTAAAAACATGAGCAAGTTACATGTAGAAATTATATAAATTGAGAAAGAAATAATAATTATTAAAAGACTGGTAATAAGTAAGCTGTTTTAACAAGTCGAGGTCCTAGTCACTAAAGCTACTAAGGATATATAGCTGGCTTAAGTATTTTATCTAAAAATTAGTAAAATATTTGCATTTGGAATTCTTTATGCCGGCAAGAAAATGTTTTCAACTATTAAAACTTATACAAAAATATGAACAAGATCATCAGGAGCAGTAGCTTGAGTCGAGTAGCATAAATTGCTTGACAAGTGGCTTTCAACTATTGCTTAAATGTAAATTATTTTTATTTCATAATAATATTTTGATAAATAAATTGTCAACATGCTCATCTAAATTCTAAACGCCTAAGCTAAATTGGAATATAAGAAATAATGAAGCTAATAATTTAGTTACTGATCAGACAAACTTTCTTTAAAGCTTACAATTAGAGCCACTCAGCATACAATATTGAAAGGGCATACAATGTCTTATTTTAAAATGGGAATTTTAAATTAAATAACACAAAGCTGCAATAGACTTAAATTTAGTATAGATAAATTTTAGTTAAATACAAAAATATTCAAGTGCGACTGCTTTAGTTTCTTATGTTAGCTTGCAACATTTATTAGAAAACTTGAAAAGTTCTTTAGTTCTTTACTTCGTGTACCCAACTGGCAGTCCGGCACTTAATGCTGGCCTCAAACAAAAGAGACCCATCTCTAAAAAAGGCTCTTGCCTTTGCCTTGCAATGGGCCAAACAATGCAGACCGGGGCAAGAGTTGAGAACCCAAAGCAAAAGAAAGAAAGAGCAGCAAGCACTTCAAACGCAAATTTCGGCAGAAATCTGCACCCATCAACGAGCCAAACGAGACAACCTCATCATTATGAGCATCATCAACGGCCACATCATGCAGCAGCAGCAGCAGCAGCAGCCGGTTGCAAAGAAAGGGAGCCCTGGACTTCAATGCAATGGGCTGCTATGCAAAATGATTTTGCGGTTTAATTTGCTGCTTTCCTTTGAATGCGCAGTTGCCTCAGCGCTTGCCCCATCGCTGCTCCGCTCATGTGTCAAAGTAAGACAGGTTGCTCTTTGTCTCTCTATTGTTCCAGCCCGAAATTCTTTAGTCCATTTGAATTGGCTTTAATGAGCGAGCTTACCTGCCATTAAAATTTCTGAATTCTGAATTCTCAAGTTTGCTTATAATTTTCATTCGTTTTCTTTTGCAGCTCAACGCAGCGCAGTGCGCTACTCCATCTACTCGGGTGATCCGGATGGCTACTTTGGCATTGAGGCCAGCTCTGGCCAAATACGCATTGCTCATCCGCTGGACCATGAGGCCAAGGCGCAAGTGCTGCTCAATATCCAAGCCACCAGTGGTGAGCCGCCAGTTCTATGGACACACGCAGGTGAACATCGAGGTGGAGGATGTCAACGACAATGCGCCGGAGTTCGAGACGCTCATGGTGCGCATCTCAGTGCCGGAGAACGCAGAACTGGGCACACCGCTCTTTGCCGCCCACGCTCACGACAAAGACTCGGGACGCAGCGGCCAAGTGAGCTACAGCTTAAGCTCTGCCTCGCGCTATAGCAACGCCACCCAGTCCCAGTCCATGCTCTTTGCTATCGATGCACGCTCTGGTCATCTGGTGCTATCACGACATCTGGACTACGAGACGGCGCAACGTCATACGCTCATTGTAACCGCCACTGATGCGGGCGTGCCGCCGCTCTCCGCCGATCTCACCATACTCGTCGATGTCCAGGACGTCAATGACAATCCGCCCGTCTTCGAGCGCGACGAATATGCCGTCAATGTGTCCGAGTCAAAGGCCATTAATGCGCAGGTAGTTCCACTCTCTAAAGCCTTTGATTTGCAAGTTCTACACTGTGAGAACTGCCAATGCCAAGCAGCAACAAATAAAAAACGCAGTTATAAAAATTTGAATGTTTAACAGCCTCGAATATTATTATTAGCTTAGCACAAAAAGCTATAATATATATGTTGAAGATATAATATGATCATAAAGTTCAGTCGTAACTTTTATATTTATAATCGCATAGAATGGCAATTTTATTTAGATTTATCGATTTTTATTAGCAGCTACTAGAATTTGAATTAATATTTAAACTAAAAATAAAATTCACATTCTATAAGTTCTGGTGTAAATTGATGTGAAGATATATTATTATTATTATTTGAAATATTTTTATATATATTATTTGATTATTTTACACAAAGGTTCATGGAATAATCTTAGAAAAGAAAGAAACTTTTATGACAACAAAACAATCAATATTAGATTTTTATTAGCTGCTTTTGAACTTCTACAATTTGTTATTAATATTCCATTCCATTAATTGATTAGTTTATGTTAGCTATGCATAAAAATTCAATCAAACTTAATTAGTTATGCTAGTTTATCGTAATTGCTTAGTTGCTGCATTTTAATATTTAATAATTATTTATTAAACTGCCAGTGGGGGCAGTTTTTGTTTTTTAGTGCCGCACGATGTTTGGCGAGTTTTATTGAAAAATAAATTTGAAGTAATGCAAACTAAATGCGCAACATAAATTTGATTAACAGCCACTAAAAGTCACGCTTTTGTCAGTTAGGCGTCATATCTTGTTTAAAATATCTCAACACCCGAATGCAGCAGCAGCAGCAGCAGCAGATGCGGCAAATGTTGCTGCTGTAGCTGCTGCTGTTGCAAGTTGGCCAACCGCAGTGGTTGGCTGGCTGTTCGGGCTGTTGGCCTGAACTAGTTTTGATCATAAAATCAGTTTAGAGTCTCGTATATCTTTGGCATCTTTTGACTGCGTTGGGGCAAACGCGGCTCACGGCACGCGGTTCTAGGGATTTCTCTAGAGATTTACGCAAACATGCAACTGAGATGCCGATGCCGACGCACACTTGGCGCATGATTGATGACCGCCAGCCGTGTTTGGCATGCGCAGTACGCGCCCCCCACTCCAACCCGCTATAGCACTGCAAATTAAGAGAATCCCCTTGCTAACTGGCCTTGCTCTCATTTCATTGTCTTGTGTCTTGTGTGTCTTGCAGATTATCCAAGTGAATGCCAGCGATCTGGACACGGGCAATAATGCGCGCATTACCTATCGCATTGCCGATGCGCCGACTGGACTAACGAATCAAGTGGACGCGGACATTGCCCAGCACTTTGGCATCTTTCCCAACTCGGGCTGGATTTATCTGCGCGCTGCGCTGGATCGCGAGAGTCGCGATCGCTACGAGCTCACGGTCCTGGCCACGGACAATGGCACGCCGGCGGCGCATGCACGCGCGCGTGTGCTCATTGGCGTGCTCGATGCCAATGACAATGATCCGAAGTTTCAGCGCGAGCGCTATGAATTCAAAATCGAGGAGAACCAGCGACGTGGCGCCGCCGTGGGCGTGGTCAAGGCCAGCGATCTGGACATAGGCGAGAATGCAGCCATACGCTATAGCCTGCTGCCGATCAATTCCAGCTTCCAGGTGCATCCTGTCACAGGTGAGTCTGCATGCGCATCCTCTTGCCATAAATTAGTGTCGCAGCTGTCTGTCGATCTCTCGGTCTGTCTCTCAGTCCGTCTGTCTGTCTTTTGGGCTAACAACTCACTCACAAATGCTGGTGGCTGCCCGTTAGAGTTCGTGGCAGTGTGTCCGGGAGCTACTGTCAAGCCGGCAGCCATGACCCATGGCCATTCATTACTGCTTCACTTGGCTTGTCGCTGCTGCCGCTTTGCCATAGATCAAACGCGCGCCACCAACTTGAAACCAGTTTGGCCACAACGACGATGCGGCAAGCGATAAAAATTGCGATCTGTTTTTGCGATAGAACTTGCTCCCAGGCGCTGAACTGATCTGAGCCCGAGCCAACAGCCAAGAGCGCTCTAAGCTTCGAGCTCGAGCGAGCGCATGACCATTAGTGTTTGAGCAACAACAGTTTTAACGCTGTCAGCTCATCCGTCAATGGAATATCATTGGCCTGACATACTGCCAGCTTCTGTCCAAGCGTGTTTGCCTGCGTGTGCAGACGCTTTGGGGGCCTTGCTCTGGCTTCGGCTGTGGCTGTGGCTTTGGCTTCTCGCTTCATTTAAATTAAATATGGAAATCGCGTGCAGCTAATCCTGGCCAGCGTTCCAGCAAACTCGTTTCGCTTGACATGATTTTCTTTTTCAAAGCTTCCAGGCACACACACGGACAAGCGGGGGCAGCACTCATGGCAATATTTAATCATAAGCGACCCAAATTAAAGACATCAATTTGATATTTTCTTAGTTCAACACAAAATTAATGCAGCAAATTTAAAGAAAGTGCTTGAGTTAAATAGACACTCAGTCTAAGATTAATGCATGAATGGATAGGCATAAGTCAAGTCCAACGCGTCTTGCTCTTTAATCATTGAATATTTATATTTCAAGCTCCAAATTCTTTTTGAATTCTCAAAGTCACTACAGCTACTATTAGAAAATTGTTTGCTTATAAAGATTATGTTATAAAATTCTCTCATGCAATCAATACAAATCAATTTATAAATTTGACACGATTGAAAATTTATAGAATTATAATCTGCTAAGATATTTTTGTTTGGCAATAGTTCTAAACATTTTAACTTGAAGCTCTTCAAAGGCTTTGAAACTATTTAATTAAATCTGATATTTTATATTTAATAAATGCTTATAAAATTTACAATAACTTGCAGTTCCCTTCCCAAAGCTCCATACAAATTTATTAGGCGGCTTTTCAATTTTCTATACATTTTTATTATGTTTCTTATTTTGCTTAATAACAATTTATATTTGTGGCATTTGCAGGCGAGATAACCACACGTGAGCCGCTGGATCGGGAGCTGCGTGAGACGTACGATTTGATATTGGAGGCGCGAGATCAGGGCACGCCCATGAGAAGCGCTCGAGTGGCTGTGCGCGTGCATGTGACGGATGTGAATGACAATGCGCCGGAGATTGCGGATCCGCAGGAGGCGGTGGTGAGCGTGAGGGAGGAGCAGCCGCCTGGCAGCGAAGTGGTGCGCATACGCGCCGTGGATCGCGATTATGGACAGAATGCATCCATCAGCTACTCACTGCTGAAGGGTCATGACTCGGATGGGCACGGACTGTTCAGCATTGATGCCAGCTCGGGCGTGATACGTACGCGGGTCGTGCTGGACCATGAGGAGGGCAGCATCTACAAACTGGTGGTGGCTGCCACCGATGGCGGCAATCCGCCCAAGCAGACGCTGCGCAAGCTACGCGTCGAGGTGCTCAATCTGAATGACAATCGGCCAACGTTCACCAGCTCCAGCCTGGTCTTCAGGGTGAGTACTTGTTGCCTCTTGAGATTTATGGGGCGGGTCATTTGCCCACTCGCGTATTCTAGGAAAACTTTTGTCTATTTGACGCTTCTAGTTTTACACGCCCGTCCCAGCGATCCTTGCGCTATCTCGCTCTAACTTTAGCTATAGCTGCTGCTCGTTGTCTTCGCTAAAAAGCAACAGTCGTGAGCTTCGCGTTTGTCGCCCCGGCCTTTGTGCGAATGATTTGTAGCAGCAGCATCACGTGACAATGGCCAACAACACGATTCGCCAGCTTGCGGAAACAAATGTCACTGTCGCTAGCACTAACTGCATGACGATGGCAAGGGGGCAAAGAGTTGAGGGGTGCGGTGGGAGGTGGGCACACAACGGGTAATCGGATCGCTTTGTGGGAAGTGCCTAGATTTGCATTTTAAGCTGCTGGCCAAAGCGAATGAAGCAAACATCTTCGTTGTCGGCGTGCTTCATGGCGCATGCGTAATTGTCACTCTGAACTCGCTCCCTCTCCCTCCATGCGTCCTTTGCTGGTCATGCCACATGCCGCTAACAGCTTGAAGCATGCAGCAATGCTTATGCCTCAATGCCCATTAAGTGCGATTCGCCACGTCACTTGGCAAAAGCAAAGGTATTTGCACTTTATGCGAATGATTATAAGACAATAACTTAAGACTGAAGACTGAAGCGAACTGTTGGAAGTCGAAAAAGGGCGCATAGTACACGGTATAGGAGTAAGAAGTTGTTAATATACAAATTTCATTAATTGTCGAGACGACAAAACAAAAGACTTAGATCACAAACGTGAATTCGCTTACGGTAAACTTTATATTTGTTCTTATTTTATATATTTCTTAGTCTATAATAAAGATGTAATCAATTATGCAGCTGCAAAACAAAAGACTTAGGACACAAACTTGGGTTTGTCACTACTTGTGGCTGACTGTAAATTTGCAAATAGTTCGAACTTTAACTTATGTCACTGTCTTTATAGCAAAGACCAAACGAGAGTCTTCGTTTTAGCTTTTTCTATAGCTTTAGCCTAGCCTAATAGAATTCCAGGGCAATACTCTTATTCTCTCTCTTTAATCCTTCTATATAAAAATATAACCTAAAGTACATTTTCAAATGTAGGAGATCCACTGAATATTAGAATATGCTTTAGTCTTAGCTTACAGCAGCCAAATCAACTTTATATTTGAGTTTTAACTTCAAGAGCATCCCTAGTGAACTCAAGCTAAATATGCAGCATTCACTGCAGCCCGCTTCGACGTGTTGCTGCTAATCATTTTAGTTACCCCAACATTGCAATGCTGCTAGATTTTGAGATGTTCCGGCTCCACAACACTCACGCTCTGGAGTTGTCGTTAACATTTTGATCACGCTCGATTCGATTCGCACATGTTTTGCATACCCCGCACATCATCATTGCACACATGCTTAACTGCCCGCTCTGCCCTCCCAGTGCAGCACCATCCTGACTAGCCCACTCGCCTGGCCGGCTGTCCGGCTTGGAGGACGAAAACCGCGCTGATGGCTGCGACGCTTTGACATGCATTTAATTGCCTCTCGAGAGAGAGGGCAACGGCAACGGCAACGGCAACAAGTCTGTCAGTTAGTCAACCCCCCCGCCCCAACCCTATGCGACGTTGTGGCTGCAAGTTGGACCCTTAAATCCGCTGCGGCAACAATTAAAATTGACACATTTCGTTGCGTTTTTTTGTTGTTGTTTATTTTTTTTTGTCGGCATGCCTTTGATACGAACAGAACAGCACCGAACAGAGCGAGCGACTGTTGCAACTGTTGCTTTGTTCTTTGCGTTGGCGTTGGGCTGGCATTGGCATTGGTTGGCATTGGGAATGGGAATGGGATTTTAGATTGTGGCCGAGCGCGCGCGCGCGCGTCTTTCAGCGCCTTGTGAATGACACAAATAAATCTCGGGACTGTTTGGCCGGCCGCATAATCCTTTTGTTTGTAATTAAGGCCAACTGCGCAAGTTGGCAAGCAAATGATGGGCCGCCCGCTCTCTGCCCCAATGCCCAATTACAATTTATGCAGCTGACAGCTGCCTCGACTCTGAGCTCTCTCGGCTCTGCTATAAAAGCACATAACAAATCATGCGCCATTTTGGTGAGTGTCCATTTTTGTATGCGATTTGCTTGCATAATTTTGTGGCAACATAAAAAAGAAACCACACAGCAGCAGCAGCCAGAGCAGCAGCCAATGGGCTGTTGCACCACTGTGCGTAATCTTGGCGGGGCATAAATCTCGTGACTGTCATTTTTGTGTCTCCATTTTGGCGACCCAAACAATATTTTCAATGTTGTTGTGTTTTTTGTTCTTACGTAAAAAGATACGCAAGCAGCAGAGAACGAAAAAAAATTCGAAACTTCGGGACAACAACTAAACCTTTGCTTGTCTCTTCTTATGCTACCCAAACGGTTTTTGCGGTTTTGCATATTAAATTCTTAAGCGTAGCCCCCTGCACTTTGCCTTTGCCTTTGCCCTTGTCTTTGACTCACATTTTTCTTCAGTGATTTTTGGGGCCGCCAACTTGGTCGGAATGCATAATTTCTTTTTAATGCTGCCTGTCTGGGCCTGGGAATGACTGGTCCAGTGCTGGACTCGACGACTCGACGACTCGTTGAGCGGCAAAGGGTTGCCAATGAAATTTTTAAATGTTTGCTGCCTTCGTAATCTTGAAGTATGAATTATTGCTTTAAGATTGGATTTTCAACACTGTGCGCGAGATTAAGATACGCCAGTTGCTGCTGCTGCCGCTGCTGGTCCCTCTTGGCATACAAAATAATCTATAATTGCCTTCTGTGTGTTTCTTTACTCATATACTGAACAAATTTGCATTGCAGGTACGCGAGGATGCGGCTGTGGGCCATGTGCTGGGCTCGATTAGCGCCAATGAGCAGCGCGCCGAGTTGCCGCTGCCGCAGCTTAGCTCCAACAGCCTGGACGACCTGAGCAGCGAGCAGCTGTATGTCACCTATACGCTCAACTCGCTGAGCAAGGATCTGATTGAGGGTGCGTTTGACATTGATCGCAATACGGGCAACTTGGTGGTGGCTCGCCAGTTGGATCGCGAGCTGCAGTCGGAGTTCAAGCTGGAGATACGCGCGCTGGACACCACAGCGAGCAACAATCCACAGAGCAGCGCTATAACCGTAAAGATCGAGGTGGCGGATGTGAATGATAATGCGCCACACTGGGCCTTGGATCCCATTGAGCTGCAGGTCAGCGAGTCGCTGCAGCTGGGCAGCATAATTTACAACTTTACGGCCACGGATGCGGACACGGGCACCAATGGCGAGCTGCAGTATCGTCTGCTGCGCTACTCGCCGCTGCTCAACGAAAGCCAAGAGCAAACGCTGCCCATGTTCACGCTGGACTCGCTCACGGGCGCGCTCAGTCTGCAATCCCAGCTCGACTTTGAAGCTGTGCCTGAGTACTTGCTCATCATCCAAGCGCTGGATCAGTCCTCCAACGTCTCGGAGCGTCTGCAAACTTCAGTCACAGTGCGCTTGCGCGTCCAGGACGCCAACGACAATGCGCCGCAGTTTGTGCTGCCTCAGCCGAGCTCCTCCAATCAGGCCACAGTCTATTTGAGCGATGCCACACGCATTGGCGAGTTGGTGGCTCATGTGCTGGCCGTGGACAGCGACGCTGCTGACAATGGACGCGTTAGCTATGAAATCATCAGCGGCAATGGCGAGGGTCGCTTTCGCCTGCAGCCCCAAACGGGCATCATTGAGCTGGCCCGCAGCTTGCCCAGCGCCTCCGATCAGTTGGACAAGCAGGTGCGCTTCACTCTGACCATCAAGGCCACTGATCACGGCTCACCGGCGCTGCATGCCAAGCTCAGCTTGCAGCTCATCCTGCAAGGCAGTCACAATCATCCGCCCAGGTTCCTGCAGTCCGTCTATCAGGCAACCATTCTGGAAAACGTGCCCAGCGGCAGCTTTGTGCTCAAAGTGGGTGCCAAGGCCTTCCATGGCGCTGACAACGGTGAGTTAAAGAAAATAGAATAGAATTATCAAGATAAGGAATTGAATTTAGACTAAAATTATACATAAGACAATTCTACATAAATTCAAGTGAACAAAAAAAAATATAGAATAATATAGTTTCTCTGTTGACCATAAAATGTGGTAGACAACTAAAATATCTTTCATTGCAAGTAGTTGAGATTATTATTTATTTGTAGGCAATATTTTAAACAAATATGAACAAATGTATTTGTATATTGTTTCTTTTGGAAATTCGACGGCAAAGCTTAGAAAATAAAATGTTGAATTTTTATTTTAAGTTCTTTTTAATTTGTCAGCATCCAAAATAGACAGTTGAAATTCAAAACACATTGTACTTTATATAAAATATTAAACATTGTGGCATATTATTAGTTCTTCAGAATTCATATTTTTTTAGATAAATATTATTTTGCAAAAGTTTTATATTGCAACAAATTTATTTTATTAGCAGCTAAGAAGCAAATATTATTTATTTTTCTTATACTTATGTAAAGTAATATAAATTTCAATCTCTCCCTCTCTTTGCCTGCGTAGCCAACCTAAGCTATGAAATTCCCGCTGGCGTTGCTGAGAATCACTTCCAGGTCGATTGGCAACGCGGCATTGTCACCACACGCGGTCAGTTCGATCGGGAGCAGCAGGCGCGCTACACTTTGCCCATTTATGTGCGCGATGCGAATCGCTTGAGCAGCGCTGCGGCCGAAGCTGCAGTGCGTAAGCAGCGCTCATCGGAGCAGAGTGCGGAGCAGGCGAGTGGACAGCACTTTGATGTGGCCACGCTGGTGATAACCATTGGTGATGTTAACGACAATGCGCCCGAGTTCAGGCAGGGCGTCTGCTATGGCCTGGCGGTGCCCGAGAACAGCGAGGCGGCGGTCATACACACGCTGGTGGCCAGCGATGCGGATGAGGGCGTCAATGCGGACATAGTCTACAGCATTATAGGTAAGTCTATAAGCAAAAACAGTTTAGCAAACAGTTTTCAAACAATTTGTTTGACCTTTGCAGGCGGCAATTTGGGCAACAAGTTCAGCATAGATGCGCATACGGGTGAGCTGACGGCCAGTGCGTTGGATCGGGAGCAGCACTCGCGTTATACGCTGCAGCTGCAGGCCTCGGATCGTGGACAGCCGTTTAGCCAGCAAGGACGCTGCAACATCAGCGTGTTTGTTGAGGATCAGAATGACAATGCGCCGCGCTTTGAGCTGGCCAAGTATGTGGCCAGTGTACTGGAAGATGCCGCCATCGGCAGCAGCGTGCTGCAGATCAAGGCCAGCGATGCGGACCTGGGCGTCAATGCCAAGCTCATCTACTCGCTGGCCAACGAGACGCAGTGGCAGTTTGCCATTGACAGCAGCAGCGGCCTCATCACCACAGTCGGGTAAGTTACTCAGTGGGTTAATGCATTGCTGCGAGTTATCTCGTTGGCAGATCTGGGCGCAAGGACATTGAAATAATGTTTGCCACTAATGCGAGCAAGTACAAGCGCCCGGCTCAGCCTACGCAGTCGACAGTGCGACAAACACTAAAAATAGCATAAAGAGCTCTAGACTGTCCTACGCAGACTGCAACAAGCTACACTTGGCGAAAAAAATAATTAAAATGAAATGCTTATATGCATATTAATTAAAGCATTACTCGTACTGCTTTAATTTGTGAAACAAAAAATATTTATAAACTTGGCTATTTATAGTCTGTGGCATAAAAAGCTTAAATAACCCACTATCACACAGTGTTGCGCATAAAAAAGGGCTTAAGCATAAAAAATTGTATACGCGGCTCGGCTCGGCTTGGCTCAGCAAGTTGGCGACTTGTTGGCTTATAAGGCTTGGGGCCCCCTCCGGTGCAAATTTATGCTTATTGACAATCAATGATGACAACAATTGCTTGTTCCGTCTGACACAAGCGAGGCAGGTTTAGGGCATTGCGTTAACTTAACTTACTAGACGCGCAGTTCCGGCCAACAGCAGCAGCCAAGCATCAGTTGCTGTTGGTCGCCGTGGTCGGCATCAACTTGAACTTGATCTTGAGCCTGCAGTTTAAGCAACAGCTTTAGTCTCAGCGTCTTTCTTCAAATGACAGTAGCGTCAGTTGTGCCATTTATACAAACGCGATCCGCTGTCATGTACCAATTTTTATCTTGCGCTGATTGTCGGCAAACAATAAAAACCAAATCCCGCCAACAAATGCACAAAGCAACAACAAAAACAGCAAAAGGAAAACAACAGAAATAAACACAAAGCCACTTGGAGAGTTAATAGCAAAAGCTGAAGAATTGTAGAGCGACAGACAAACTGACAAACGGACGACAAACTGACAGACAGACAGACAGACGGACGGACAGACAGACATATCGTGACGTTGTTCTTAGTCTTGGCTCTGGGTATGCTCAGACTAAATAAAGGTTCTGGCAAAAAAAAACTAAAAAGCTATAACAAAATCAAGTAAGAGGCAAAAATGCGACTGCCGCATCGACAGATGATGTGCTTGTTGTTCTTGGGGCTAGTTTTTGTGCATACCCTAACTTAAGACTGGAATTTACATTTTGGTGGATAAAGCTGCACAGCCGAAGCGAAAGAATGTGAGGAGCAAAATTGTTTGCAGCTTAGATAAGCAAATAAACATTTTATGCAAACAGTTTGGCAAGTTTTTGAAATATTTTATGCAGAGTTTAGTTGAAAGAAATTAAAATTAATTACACATTTAAGATTATCAATATAGATGCAGCTGATTTCTGAATAATGCATAAATTCTTTGCTATAAATTTCTAAACTATGTAGAAAATTTATTTATTTTAATTGTAGCCTAGAATTAAATTCTATTGGTATAGCCAGATAGCCAGAGCAACAACGGCCTTCAGGCAATTGCATCTAAACAAATATAAATTATCAACAATTGTCTATACACAAAAGTATCTGAGAAAAAATGTAAATAATTTGTTTAATAAATTTATTAGAATTCTGCTTACATTTAACAAATATTTTCAGTCGCATAAAACTGCATTGTTATTTATATAAATTGTTAATAGCAAGGCATTAGGTGTATTTAAGTGTATTTAAAGTTCATTATTTAAAGCTAGTACAGCTCATACTAACTAACTGACCGATCGACCAACCAACCGATGCTTAAGACTGAGCACAGCTTGTGGCTTGTTGCTGATCGCAGACCGCGCAGTCGACAACAACAACAACAGCAGCAACTGTTGCTACCACAACGAACAAACAAAAAAAGGCAAACAGACAACACGCTGATGAGTGAGCCATGAAAAGAATTCGAGCCAAGAGCATAGAGAGTTTGTGGCTTTGGCTTTAGTTTTGACTGATTCAATTCATAAAAAAGACAGAGACAGAGATGCGTCGCTGCTTTAAGCTTGTAATTTGCTGAATGTGCGTTTTATTGGCCAACATGCAAGCGCAGAGTTAAATACACGCACACACTCATATATGTGTGTGCATGTGTGTGTGTGTAGTTTAAGATTGTAATCAGCTGGGTTTATTATTTGTGAGTAAATTAGTGGGAATAAGTTCAAGCCACAAATGATTTAATTGCAGCGCAGACTTTATCGCTTTTGTTTATTAATTTATTGTATTTTTGTTATGCTTATAGCAAACTGGATCGTGAGCTGCAGTCGAGCTACAGCTTCATGGTGCTTGCCACAGATGGGGGCAGGTATCAAGTGCGTTCGGCCAGCGTCTCCGTGCAGCTGAACGTGTTGGACGTGAACGACAACAAGCCCGTGTTTGAGCGTTATCCGTACAGCGCGCAAGTGCCCGCCTTGATACAACCCGGACAGACGCTGCTCAAGGTGCAGGCGCATGATGCGGATCAGGGCGTCAATGGTGAAGTGTTGTATGCATTGAAAGCGGACAGCGCCTTGGGTTCGCACGCTACGCGCAGCAAGTTTCGCATAAATCCAAACACAGGCGCGCTGAGTGCCACACAGAGTTTGGCCAGCGAGGCGGGCAAGCTGCTGCAGCTGGAGATTATAGCGCGGGACAAGGGCAATCCGCCGCAGAGCAGCGTGGGACTTGTGGAGCTGCTGGTGGGTGGCGAGGCAGCGCAGCAGACGCCGCTGCTGCGTTTCCAGAACGAAACCTATCGCGTCAAGTTGCGCGAGAATTCAGCAACGGGCACGCGGCTGCTGCAAGTGGCCGCCGTACGCAGCGATGGACGCCGGCAGAAGCTGCAGTTCAGCTTTGGCGCTGGCAATGATGAGGGCATCTTTACGCTGGACGCGAGCACAGGTGAAATACACGTAGCTAATCCTACACTGCTGGACTATGATCGCTTTGCCACGCCCACGCTGTTGCCTTACAGTCGAGCGCGCGCTCTAAGCTATGAAACCACCACAGTGGAGCCACCGCAGTCCAGCAGCTCCAACAGCTCGCGCAGTCAACGCGCTGCCAACTCTTTTCCCTTGGCTGCCACTCAGCCGCATGAGCTGCGTCTGGTGCTTGTGGCACGCAGCACGGAGCCGCCTTATCTCAGCAGCTATGCCCAACTATTAGTTGAACTGGAGGATGAGAACGACAATGCGCCACAATTCTCGCAGCGTCAGTTTGTTGCCACCGCCTGGGAGGGCCAGAGCAAAGGCACCTTTGTCGCTCAGGTGCAGGCCTTTGATGCGGACGAGGAGGCCAATGCTCGACTGCGCTATCACATTGTGGATGGCAACCATGACAACGCTTTCGTCATTGAGCCCGCCTTCAGTGGCATTGTGCGCACCAATATTGTCCTCGATCGGGAGATACGCGATGTCTACAACTTGAAAATTATTGCCACGGACGAGGGCGTGCCACAAATGACGGGCACGGCCACAATTCGCGTCCTCATTGTCGATGTCAATGACAATCAGCCCACGTTTCCACCCAACAATATTGTCAGCATTAGTGAAGGTAAGTTCAAGCAAAAATTTAAATAAGTCACTTTAATAATAATAAATTAAGTCCTAGCATTTGACATTTTGACTAAACAGTAAATCACGACTTTTGTTTTAGATTTTCAGCAATATTATTGCATATCGTTATAAATGGCTAACAAAGCCAGAAAATTAAAATGTTCATACTTATTAATTTATGAATGAATTTAGATAGTGGAAGCCAGCTTAATAATTTCCCAAAAGGGTATAAAATGTAGTCGTTATATAATACTCAGTATTATAGTTAGCAAAATAAATCAATAATCATTAGTATTCAGCTTTACTTTTTAAGCACAAATAATGATTGTCTAACTCTTATACAATGTAACGAGAGATTTAAATCATTTGAAAAAGGGAAGTAGGACTTATTTTTTAATATTTACCTTAATTATGAGTTTACTGAATCCAAAACCATTGTAGGAGATTTAAGTGAAGAGAAAGAAGTTCGATAATAATAATAATTTAGTAAGAGTGCAGATTAACTTTTGACAAAGTAGGAATAATCAATTTAAAACTTTTAGCCGAACAAATTTAGTTCTTTATTCATTTTAAGCGGCTGAATTTAATGTTAAAATAATCATAATGTAGGGTTTGGTGCTACAAATATATATTTATTATTTATTTGATCGATATGCTTAACTTCAACGATCTCCATTCCTGCGAATGGTTACGCGTGTTCATCTCTTCTACGTCACTTGTCTTGCTCATCCTTTCCAGTGTCTCTTTCTGTTAAGTTTTAGCTGCTGTTAAGCTACTGCTAATGTGGTCTACAGCAAACTCACTATCATCCAATTATGTAAACTTTGTATATCAGTATTTAAAATAATTATTAGGCAAAAGCTAAGAACTGTTTAAATTTAATATTTAGTTAGTTTAATCAATGCTATAAACGATAAACGATAAAAGTTAGAGCTACCAAGTTAACGCATTTCCTTCCCCTTCTTTTTGCTTTTGCTATTTGCAGCCACTGAAGTTGGCGCTGTGATTAGCACCGTCTCAGCTAACGATGTGGACACCTATCCGGCGTTGACCTACCGCCTGGGCAGCGACTCACCCATTGAAACGGAGAAGCTTGCCATGTTTGGACTGGATCGCTATAGCGGCAAGCTGGTGCTAAAGCAGCGACTCGACTATGAGCAGCAGCAGGAGTATCAGCTGGAGGTGATTGCGTCGGATGCGGAGCACGAGGCGCACACAACGCTGACGGTGCGCGTGCTGGACGAGAACGACAATGCGCCTGAGTTTCAGGCACAGGAGCCGCCGGCATATTTTGCGCTGCTGCCTGCTGCGTCGGCAGAGGCAGAGGCGCAGGAACTGCAGCTGCTGACAGTGAATGCAACAGATGCCGATGGCGAGGGCGTCAATGCGCAAGTGAGCTACAGCATAGAGCCGCCACATGAAGGATTCAGCGTGCAGGCGAGCACGGGTGTGGTCTATGTGAATACAAGTAGTTTGCCTGCGCTAGGAGCAGCAAGCGGCGGGGATTACTTTGTGAATCTAGTGGCGCGTGATGCGGGCAAGCCACAGCTGAGTGGACGCTCTGTGCTGCGCGTGCAGCATGAGGACAGTGGCGCCGCACGCTGGACGCAGCTGCTGCAGACGCAGTATCGCGCACAGATTGGCGAGGAGGCGCCACTGGGCACTGTGCTGCTGCAGCTGGGCCAGGAGCCGGCGCTGCGTGAGCAGCAATTGACGCTGGCAGCTGCGGGCAATGAGGATGGCGCCTTTGAGCTGCTGGCAAGCAAGGCGCTGGTGCTGGTCAAGCCGCTGGATCGCGAACGGCAATGAGCTCTACAAGCTGCGGCTGCTGCTGAGCAACATGCCCAGTGTGGCAGGCATAACGGTAATCGTTAGTGTGCTGGATGCGAATGACAATGCGCCGCAGTTCGATCCCAGCGCCAAGTATGAGGCAGAGCTAAGTGAGCTGGCGCCGCTACGTTACTCCATTGCTCAGCTGCAGGCGCTGGATGCGGATGAGCCCAACACACGCAATTCGGAGGTGGTCTATGATATCAGCTCTGGCAATGATGAGCACATGTTCAGCATTGATTTGCTCAGCGGCGTGTTGTTCGTTAACAATCGCCTGGACTACGACAGCGGCGCCACTAGCTATGAGCTCATCATTCGCGCCTGCGACAGTCACCAGACACGCCCACTCTGCAGTCTGCGCGCCTTTCGGCTGTCGCTGCACGACGAGAACGACAATGCGCCGCAGTTTCCATTGACCGAGTATGTGCATGCGCTGGCGGAGAACGAGCCAGTGGGCAGCTCCATCTTCCAGGCTCATGCCAGCGACAAAGATCGCGGCGCCTTTGGCCAGCTGAACTACAGTCTGGTCGCCTCCGCTGACGATGCGCAGCGCCTCTTCCGCATCGACGCTTTGAGCGGTTTGCTCAGCTCCGCTGCTGTCTTTGACTTTGAGCAGCGGCAGCGCTACCAGTTGCAACTCCAAGCCATGGACATGGGCGGACGCTACACGCGCGTCCAGCTGCGCGTGCAAATTGAATCGCGTGATGAGTTTACGCCGCAGTTTACGGAGCGCAGCTATCGCTTTGTGCTGCCTGCGTCGGCTGCGCTGCCGCTGGGCTATGTGGTGGGCCAAGTGCTGGCCACGGATGCGGACAGCGGTGCAGATGGGCGTGTCGTTTACCAGCTGAGCGGATCGCATAATTACTTCAAGGTGAATCGCAGCAGCGGCGCTGTGCTGCTCAAGCGCAAGCTGGACGACAATCTAATGGCGGATGTGTCGCTGCTGATCCTTGCCAGCTCCGGCAGACACAACTCGCTGACGAACACAACGCTGGTGGAGATTGCGCTGGATCCGTCTGGCGCATCTGAGCACCAATTTGGCTGCTGTGGGCAGCGCATCCGGCACGGGCTCCGGTGTCAGCGATTGGCTCGTGGTGCTGCTGGTGACGCTGCTGCTGATCCTTTGCGGCGCCGCCGGCATCTTTCTCTACATACACATGCGCAGTCGGCGGCCACGCAATGCCATCAAACCGCAGCTGAGCAGCGATCAGGTGGGCGTCTCGGGCGGCAACTCCAACAGTTATGTGGATCCCAGTGCCTTCGATACGATGCCCTATGCGTGGCGCTGCTGCTGGCGCTGGCGGCGCTGTAGCCTCCGGGCAGTTTGCGCCGCCCAAGTATGATGAGATTCCACCGTTTGGAGCACATGCCAGCAGCTCGGGCGCAGCTACCACCTCGGAGCTGTCGGGATCGGAGCAGTCTGGCTCGAGCGGACGCGGCTCGGCGGAGGATGATGGCGAGGACGAGGAAATACGCATGATCAATGAGGGACCCTTGCGTGCCGGCGTGCCAGGCAGCGACGATGGACGCATCAGCGACATCTCCGTGCAGAACACGCAGCAGTATCTGGCGCGTCTGGGCATTGTGGATCATGATCCTAGCGGCAGCGCAGCGGGCGGCGGCGTGGGTGCGGCTAGCATGAGCAGCTCCATGGCGCTGCCTACGATGCATATGTTCGAGGATGAGGCGGCCAGCGCACGCTCCGACATAACCAATCTCATTTATGCCAAACTCAATGATGTTGCCGGCGCCGGCTCGGAACGCGGCAGCAGCGCAGATGATGCAGCCACAACGGCGGGCAGCATTGGCACAGTGAGTCATGCGCATGGTCATGGCTATGGCGAGGTGGCGGTGCCAGTCCCAGTGCCTGTTGTCGTCGGCGGCAGCAATGTGGGCGGCTCTTTGAGCTCCATTGTGCACAGCGAGGAGGAGCTGACGGGCAGCTACAACTGGGACTATCTGCTGGACTGGGGGCCGCAGTATCAGCCGCTGGCGCATGTCTTCTCAGAGATTGCGCGCTTGAAGGACGACACCATGTCGGAGCATAGCGCACATAGCGCCAAGAGCAAACACTCCTCAGCTCACTCCGGAGCGGGCAGCGTGCTGCTGAAGCCGCCGCATGCCAACAGCGCTCATCTACCTCCGCCGCTGCTCACGAATGTTGCGCCGCGTGCCATTAACCTTGCGTCTGCCGCCGCATCTGGGACTCGCTGGTCTGCCGCGCTCCCCTATAGGGCATGAAGCCAGCGGTGGCTTCAGCACTTCATCCGCCATGTCGCCATCGTTTTCGCCGTCGCTGTCGCCGCTGGCAACGCGCTCGCCTTCGATTTCACCGCTGGGCGGACCGCCCACGCATATGTCGCATGTCTCGCTGCCGCGCCACGCCCCTCAGCCCAGCCAGCGCGCTAATGTGGGCACGCGCATGTGAATCCCAATCCCTTACCCATTCAGTCTGCCCGCTCAGTCCTTGTGTGATCAACATTTAGCATTTAGTTAATAATACATATTTATAGTTAGTGCCAGAGACTTGAATTCGTTTTGGAGTGCAGCATAGTATTACCAGCCCCACAGCACCACCCACCACACACACACACACGCACATATTAACACACATACACTGACAACACAATGGAATTGCTTCAAATCGAAAACTTAACTTTGCTAAACTGTTTAAGTTCAAATTTGCAGCCAATCCCTCACACTCACATACAACACACATTTACACTCATGCATAGTTTGTTGTAAATATACATTACGCATTTAATTGTAGTAGAAAAAAAGGACCACAAAGCCAACAAAGACTCTCTGAAATTCGCTGCGGACAACAGAACCAAGCCAGCCATTAGTTCTATAACTAGTTGTTAGACTTTAGCTTTAGTTATATTTAAATATCCATTCTCACACCCACATTCCATTTAATTTAAGCATATTTAAGTTTTACAAATTGTATACAGTTATTTGTATATATATATAGCTCATATATAGTCTCTAGTTATTTACGCGCTGTACAATATAATTTAGCACTTAATTCTTAGCGAAAGAAATCAACAAATAAAAATCGAAATTCAAAAGTAACAACATCGCTGTCACTTTTAATTGCTCCAAAAGGTTCTAATTTGCGAGCGTTCACTGTAGCAACGTGCTTAACAAATTGCTGTTGTGTTTGTGAATTAATTTCCATTTAATGGTTGCTGCCCCGCAGCTTCGAAGCCGGAAGCGAACTGGAAATGAATTGCCAGCGAAACGCCTTCACTTAATTTTAGTGCTGCTGATATCCCTTGGCTCAGCCACAGTGGTGCATATTTATAAAATAAATAATATAAAAGTTTGATGCAACAATAAATAAATAAAAATAAATTAATTAAATGAACAAAGCTGGTTTCTTAGATTTTGTAGATTGCGTAAATTGTTTTGAAAAATAAAAGTGCCAGCCACGCCCATTTGTGCATAAGAGCGAAGAAGCAGGTCACAACAGCTGGCTGGCTGGTTGGCTGACTGTCTGTTCGTTATTGTAGGTGGTGCATACGAGGCCAGAGCCAGGCTAAGCTCCATGGCTCTTTGGCTTGAAGGTTGGCAAACAAATTCTAGACGCTTGGCAGACCTGTATAAACTGTAACGACAGGCACTTTTTCTTCATTTCAAAGACGTTGCATGCAACCATTTATCTGTTGCTGATTTCTGGCCAACACCACACCTCCTGCATCGTCGTCGTCGTCGTCATTATCATTATTTGCTGCACACTCCTTCTCTCGAGTCCCAGTCGCAGTTGAGTTATTTTCATTTTCCAGATCAACGCCACTCTCTGCCTCGACTCTCAACGTTTGGCTAATCAAGCCAAAGCCGAAACCAAAACTAAAGCCAAAGTTAAAGTTAAAGTTAAAGCCAAAGCCAAGGCTGTGGCAAAGGCGCACGAAGCCAGCGCGCTTGGTATCAATTGCAGCAGATCAAGGCGGGAGCTGTTGAAATTTGCTTTTTTGCTTTGCTTTTTATTATTATTTTTTGGATTTTGTTTTTATTTTGGTCACATCGCTCTGGCCTTGCCTTGGTTATTATTAGTAGCAGTCAATTCATATTAGTGCAAATACAAATAGCAAGCACCTGGGCAATAGCAAAGCTAAAGCCTTTTCGACTTGCCAGATCGACTTTGGCTACGATAATGCTGATGATGATTATGGGTTTGCTCTGAAGCTGCTGCTGCTGCTGCCTCTCGTACTTCGCATACTCGAGCGAGCATTTTTCGCAATTCGGGGTGTGTACCACAGACGGCGGAAAGTGAAATCCCTTAATTTGTTTGCCAGGCCCCAGCCCCGGCGCAGACACTCGCAACTTGCAACTTGTGTGTGTGTTGCCATGTTTGTAGCCCGTTAAGCTATTTTTAAAGCCATTTAAGTGCCTGGCTATGGTTATGGTAACTATAACTATGCGCACGTAGAATTGCAGGCAAAACAATGTACAAACTTGCCATGAAACATTTTGCTAATCTTTGGTGAGGCCATGAGCGTAGTCAATAATAAAATTAAGTGCAAGTGTACAGTGCTGGAAATAAATTTAAGACTAAGTATGTGCTGTCCACGCCCATTGGGGGTGGCTAAATAGTAAATAGATATACAGTCGACGCCGCTGCTTAACCAAAACTTCTTTCACTCAAACTCTTTTGCTCCACAATCCGCTCCAAAGTGAGTGCACAGCTCAGAGCTGCAAACTATTTATAGTCTCCTTTTAATGCCTCAATACACTTGGCAGGACATTGCAGGCCAATATGCTTCGAGATCATAGTTAAGGCCTCGGTGATTGCAGCTTGATTGCAAAATAAGCGGCAGCTGCGTGATAAGATGCAATCAGTTGTGCGCATGCTTTATGCCTTTTTAATTTGTCAATACATCAAGCGCACAATAAAGCGATTACTGTTACGATTACGATTACGTCGCAAGTTGGCAAGCAAATCTCACTTAAGTTCCTCATACCGTATGCCAAATCCTTGACTGCGACTGGCGAATGCGGCGAATGCGCATTAAAATGAAATACAATAATAATTTTATTTCAACTGAACGCGCTGATGAGAAAATTAAAGCCGCCAAGTGCTGCAAGAGCCCAGAGGCAGTGGCAGCTCTCTAAGCTGCAAAGACTAAAGACACGCGTCTGCGCTGCGTCTTAGTGGCAGCGGCTGCGGCAGCGGCTTAATAACAATTCCATTAGTGGCTAATGTCTTCATTGCAAGTGTCAGTTATGGGGGCGCACTGGCTGAGAGCTGAGCGAACAGAGACATTGCCTTGCGCCACTAAAATCCATGCACGTTGACGCTAAACTGACTCGACTTGCACTTGGTCTTGGTCTTGGAGCTGCGAGCTTGTAGCTTACCCCCCCGCTCTCGCTCATGCAGTGTCTTGGCTAAACTGCCAAGAGCAGCAGCTGAAGCAGCAGCAGCAACTAAGCACGGCACAGAATTATGGTCTCCGCTTGGTCGTCTCGCATGTCAGTTTAACACTTTGGCGAGCAGCTCGACAACAAATCCTTTGAAGTCGAGCCTCTGTTGCTGTTGCGTTTTTATTATAGCGCGCACGCTTGATTATTGTCCAAAATTTATTGCAATGCCTGCGCTAATAAACTCGTTTCCAACTTACCTATAAGACCGCCCGATCGCCTCCCCGCCCCGCTCGGGCGACCAACCGACCAACCGCTGGCATTAGCATTCAAGCGGTGCCAACAAATGTGAAAATAATTACTACTACGAAAAATGCGTTTGACTGCAGCAGCAGCAGCAGCAGCGTTGAGGCCAAAGAGAAAGACAACAGCCAACTGCCGACGATTGCTAATTGCCGACTTGATTGACGCACTCACATCCCAAGGGGCCGCAGCCGCAGCCGCAGCAGTGCGCACAATAAAGAGATTCATTTGACTTGATTTTTTTATACACAAACACATACACAGGCACACAAATACACATGCATGCATTATATAAATATTTTTTAGCATAGTGCGCAAGTTCGTTGCCTAAGTCCTTTGTTTGGTTGCGTTCATTTCCGGTTCCGTTGCTAGCACTTTTTTTTATAGGGAGCCAGCGCTGCTTTTGATCTACGCAGATGCGCATACAGTGAAGCCACTAAGACACAGTCAACACTCTGTATAAGCAACCAAGCTGCAAGTATCCAAAGTGTTTGCTTATTAAGAAAAAGCAGCTTAAGTTTAAAATTAAATCAGTAAGCATAATATATAAATAAATATTTAATAAATTAAATGTTGCAATTGATTTTGCCTTACATTTCTTTTTAATTAAATGCACTACAAATTTAAAACTTGAGTTGCTTGTGTAGAAATATTGTTGCTGGTTGCTTTTATCGAATGCTTACTGCATTAGCTACTCTGCAAAAATGCTAAGTCTTGTTGGATGTTGTCTGTTGACCAAAAATTAGAACACCCTTTGGTTTTGTGAGTGAGCATCAAGCAGCCCAGACAGCCTTGAAATGCATCAAAGCAAAGCTGCGACGCCGCCAAATGTAATTCGATATGATTGTGGCGCCGCTGCTCCAACTCCAGCAAACACAAGCGATGAGCGATGCGCGCAGTCAGAACTCCAAGATGAGCTGTGTGTGTGTGTCTCAGTGTGTGTGTGCAGCTTGTATTTCAACATTATTGATGCAGGGCAACTGTGGCAGCCATTAGAGACTGACAAGCAACAACAACAACAAGCGGATTTGCCGTATAATGAAACACGCGCAATCTGGCCATAATGGCAATGTTGCCAATAGAATCATTCCATGCATCCACACAACGCAGTCGAGTTGAGTCGAGCTGAGCCGCATCCACAATTCCAATTCCAATCCCGCACAAAGGCGGCCATTAAAATATAATAATAGCTGGCGTAGCCTGCAAATGTTGTTGGCTTTCACCACCAGCAGCAGCACTACTGTGGCCACAACAATTTGGACATGACATACCAAGGCAAGAGCAAAGCTGCAGCTTCAGCTTCAGCAGCTGGCGATGATCGAATCTCATAATGCAGTGCGCTTGGAGTGGATTGGATGGGAGTGGAGTGCAGCGTGTGCACACGTCAAAGCCAAACAAGAACAATCTATCCAAATGTCCATCTATTGAGCAGATAAAGCTGCTCCAGCTCTTTGTATTGCTGCTGCTGCTGCTGCTGCTGCTGCTGAGGCTGCGACTGCGTCGAGGGATTTGTGTGAGCTTACACTTGCCGACTACAAACGGCGGCTGATGAAGATTAGCCTGCTGCCCGCCACTCCCGGCAGATCTATTGCTGTTGCAGCTGACATTGATGGTGCCACCAAAAGCACAGCCACAGCAGCAACATGTGGCCATTGTTTTTCCAGCCTGCATTGTTGTTTGTTTGTTTGTTGGTTTTTTTGTTGTCCTTTTAGCATCAAAAAAGATTTGCATTTTATCGCATTGCAGTCGACAGCGGAAATAATAAAATCAAGCAACAGCAGCAACTCGTCGCGTCGCCATCGCTGTTGTTGTCGCTGTTGTCTCCACGTTGTCGTTGCTCTTTGATGAACGCTGACAATCGGACAGTAGCTCAGCTTGAAGCTAAAGCTCTGTAAGCTAAAAGGCTGGCTGCTCAGTCATTTTCGGCGGCCTGTCAGTTAATTGAAATATTCGTGCCGACGTCGTCAGCTCATCATCAATGTCAGGCTCCATGGCTGTTGGGTAGTCATTAAAGCTGCGCTTAGGAATCGAACAACGAGCGATTTGCATGCTGACTGCTGCCTCGAGGCCATTCCAGCCTTGCAGGCGGTGATCAAACACAAACGTGTTAATGTGCCAAATGAAACGACGGCCGTCGTGGTTGCCGCTAGTGTAAGCATTGCATTGGTGAAATGCAGCAGCAACAGCCACAGCAACAGCAGCAACAACGACAGGCGAGGCAAAGCGTAAGGCAGGAGCAGGCAACATGAGCACAGCCAAAAATTAACATAGACTAAAGACTGTGTGGCACGCCTATGAGCTTGCAACACGGCACACACAACATATATTTCAATTTTATTTTAATACCATTTTATTTCATGCTGCTGCTACACTGTACCCACTGCAATTGACAAAAGTCAACGTAAAGCAGCGCACAAAACAAATAAACAGTCAAGCTCAGCGATAAGCATACACATACACATATACACTTGCCTACAGCACAAAAAGGAGCAACCCAAATTCTCGAAATGCTGCAACTTTGCCCCAAGAGAAACAGCCAAAATAAAAACAACAACAACAATTGCCCCGCGGGCCAAACTGCAGCAGCCGAAATGTAAGAAGAAAAGCTTCAGCTTCAGATAAATGAGCAGAAATGGTTTGGCGAAAGGCGCAATTCAACTGCCAAAATAACAAAAGCCCCAAAAATACAGCAAAAGCAAACGAACAAAAACAACAACAGCAAAAAAACCAAACGAAACGAAACAAAACGAAATGAATCAAGTAGTTGTATAAAAGAATTGGCATTGATTGTTAGACTGTGGCATACCCTGTCCAAAATGCTTGAGAGTCCATGTAGTTTATTATTTGATTAATCTTAATGTAGATTGTTTGCTTTTTATATAAAACATTTGTTGCTTATGATTCTAAGGAGCACTTTTGTTCTTGCTCCTGCCTTTTTTTTTATACGAATGCCACTAAAAAATATTTGTGAGTCCTTGCATAATTTAAAATATATTGCTTATTATTTTTTATTTAACAAATATCTCTTGTTGCTTATATTATATATTTGTGTTGCTTTGGCCTTTTATTTTCTATAATTTTTACAAACTAATTAAAAATATTTGAGTGTCCTTGTAGTTTATATAAAATATTATTTGATTATTTAGTTATTGCACTTGTTGTTGTGTCAAATAGTTTTATGTACTTGAACCAAAAGTTAATAAAAATATAATTGAGCTTATTTTTATAGCTTGCCTATTGCTCTAATATTTATGTTGCTGTCACAAAATCAAAATAGATACAGCATAAGCATGATAACTGCATAATTTTGGTTCTTACGATGTACATTCATTTAGTTAGCACCATAACATTTTCAGTTTATATACCCTCTCGACTCTAATTAAAGCAAGTGCAGTCGTATAAACGGTAATAAGAACAAATGGGGCTTGCGGGCTTAAACGATTTGCTGATGCCCTACAGTCCGCAAGATGAATTGCTTTAGAGTTTAATTGCTATTTCTTTTATTTGGCTGTGGCTGGCTGTGGTTCTAAGAAACCTTTCGTTAGCATATATATATTGTTTATAAAGCATAATTTATTTACTTTGCATGCGAGCGTTGCTTTCGCTGTCTCGGGCCTGAAGCTTAAGCAAACCCAAACAGAAGTCGACCACAAACAACAGTCGTCGACCACAACAACAGCTATTGCTATCTCGCTCTCTCTCGGCTCGCGACCAAGCGACACTCACTTTTTGTTGCACAGTGCACACGGCAAGAATTTAACGTTGACACTTTTAAGTGGACATCAAGCAGTTTGCGCATATTTCCCCCCACCCCAAAAGGCGAACGCCGAACTGCAGCTGCAGCTGTAGCAGCTTCGGGTCGATAGTCCGCTTGGCTCTTTTGGAAATTTACAGTTGGCACACACACACACACAGACACACACACACACAGACACACACTCGGGTGGGGAGCAGGGTGCGAGTTATGCGATCTTTGGACTCTTAAAGATTTGCCTTTGTTGCCTGGCAATTCAGGCTGCTGCTTCTGCTGCTGCTGCTTCTTCTTCTTAGTCTGCTTGTTGAGTTTTTTGTTTGCCTGCTTTTCTTTTCTTTTTTGTTTTGTGTGTTTTTTTTTTGGCAGTTGGCAGTCTCGTCCTGCAGAGCGGCATCAGAAATTCAGTTAATTTAACGAGAAATGTACAAAAGTTGTCAGCGCTGCGAGTTTCCAATGAGCGGGACGTAGTGGACTAGAGGTCACTACCCAGGACAAAATGAGAACAGTGCTGTGGCTCTGTTGCAGTGACTTCTATTATAAGCCCGCTCTCATGGCAAATATGCGAATAAGTTGCAACAAACGACACAATTAGGCTTTTGGGGCCAACTCTCCATGCGATGCTGGGAGCCTCATCAAAGCGGCTAAGCCGCCAATAAATCTTCAGCATATAAACAAAATCCAACTGGAATTTTTATTGCTTATTATTGCGAGTGTTGCAAGAGTTTAGCTTACTTACTTTTTTTTTGTTTGCTGCTGCTGCTGCTGCCCTTTGCAAGCAACAGCAGCAACAATCAACAGCAATGAGCAACTCAGAAAGTATCGAATTTCATTTCCTGTGTCCAGGCTCTATAGAAAGCCCCGCTCACTTGTCATTATGATTCTGAACAATGGCAAATTTGCAGTGACCCCAACTACACTCGGAGAAATGGGAGAGAATAAATGCCCAAGCATTAAGTTTGCCAACAATACGGCTTAAACAAATTAGAGCAATAACTAAAGCTAATAACATTAGCAAAGGCCAATTGCTCTGGATTATAACAGATCCTAATAATTTGTTCAATTGTATTATCATTTTATATATTTATTCATTTATTTTTATCTGAGGATAACAAATATTTAAGTAAGCATAATGAGATTGATAAGGAAATTATGGCAGAGTC